>NC_135757.1:13385000-13405000 GCF_041903045.1 Epinephelus lanceolatus | reverse complement strand
AGCGTCGCCCTGGTTCTCTGCCCTGGGATTTTTCCAAAGGAGTTTTGATTATTGCAGAAACCAAGACCTGAGGCAACAATCCAACAATATCAATCCATGGTATGTACACATTTTGTTCAGCAAGATAAGTAAATGTACCCGCCAGAGGTAAAAAGCTAACGTTTAGGCTATAGAAGGCCTACACTGAGGTCACATGACTTAACCTTGCCTCCACAGCCTGGCTGTAAAGCCATGTTCAGTGTGATGACGTCCTGTGGTCCGATTTAATCACTTTTTAGCAACCGCCTTTTTTAAGATGCATTAAAGCTGCAAAATTCAAGAGAAGGATATTTCCTGACGTATTTTCTGTCAAAACATTAAAGTCTCTTGAGCTTGTGTTAACATCTTATTTCAGGCATGTAAACAAAAACACATAAAAAAAACCCCACTGACTTTGAGACAAGGGAACCAGAGGTGCAAAAATGATAACTAATTTTCGCACTTAAGGATTCACTCCTGCAGCACTTTATTAGGGAGTGGTATTGATCCTCTTATCTAACGTTTGGCAAAAATGCAAAAAAAAAAAAACAACAACAAACAAACCCATATCTCCTAACATGTCAAACTATTTTTTTTGGATTGTTTGTCCTGTGAAAATGTATTTTGAGGTTGCTGTAAAGCTTTCACTAAGACTTAAGTTCAATCTGCTCAGGCTCCATCTACATGCGTCTGGACACCCACCGTGACGGCCTGCACGCCTTCCCAATCACCAGGACGTGGAAGGAGGTGGGACACGGGGTGGACGCCGTCTTTTCCTACAATGACAAACTCTACTTGATTAAGGTAGACCTTGAAGTTACCACTAAAAAAATCTTGAAAAACCTCAGACTATTATCTATCTGCATTAAAGTTGAAATAACTCCTGGTCTGTCAAACACCTGCAGGATGATCAGGTTTACATCTACAAAGCAGCTGCTCAGTACACCCTGATTGAAGGCTATCCTAAAACCCTGAAGGAGGAACTTGGCATTGAGGGACATGTGGATGCTGCTTTTGTCTGCAATGCTGAACACACAGTGCATATAATCCAAGGTAATGTAACAGAATGCTTATTTATCTTTTTTTGTGAGTTTCTGGGTTTAACTTGTTTTGAGTATCGACAAAACTCAGGCGGAAAAAAAAGATCAAGATAAAAACAAATAGTACAGGCCTAAGGGTTATGTTTGCTCACAAGTGACTAACAAACACATATTTTTTTTACTTCAAACAGAACAGCATGTTCGTGATGTCGACCTAACTACCACACCCAGGGCTGTGACTCAGGACCGGCCCTTGCCCTTGTCCGGCATTGACGCTGCTACATGCGATTCTCAAGGAATAAAACTGTACAAGGGCTCACAATATTACAGCTTTGACAATATCATGTTAATGACTATGGCCAAAGTGATCCCTGAGGCCCACCCTATTACCAATGAACAAATGGGATGTAAAGATTAGGAGTCAGGGATGAGAGAATGTTTCACAGTCATCTGCTTACTTTTGCTTAAACTCTTCATTCCCCTCCTACACACAAAAGAGTTACATCTATCCATCCAAGCATACTGGTAGTGTGGAATGGAAGTCATTTGTGAAGTGGGGAGTAAAGACCTAAATGTAAGATCCTGGAATAATCCTCCCATGCATAGTGGAGTTTGAGTTGTTCAATGAATAAAATGTGGGAAGCTACTTGTGTCAGTTTCAGTGATTATTATCTTTATTATAAAAAGAACATTTAGAATTTGTTGATATTTTTAGGTTGCACATGTGAAACTGATCAGAAACAGTTGTGAGGAACAAAATCCAGATGACAGTGTTTGGCCACTAGAGGACCTACTATACAAATGAATGTGTCCCAGCAGAATAAAATGAGGGGATTAGATTCACTGTAAACCTGAGTCAGCTGCAGTAACAGAGTCGAGATGCAGACATAGACTGAATGTGTGAACATCTTGAGGAGCAGGCCTTTTTGCACACATCACATTGAGACATTTCACCATATATATCCAGGGTGCAACAGTGCCTATTTTTTACCCAGGACATCTGTGCCATGATGATGTCACACTGGATGGGTACTTGTATACAGGGTTCTGTGTGTCCTTAAAAAGACATTTGAATTAATGAATGAATGATAACACTGAAGGAATTCAAAACAGGACAAGTTTCAGATGGTTTTAATCCTAACTCTAACACACTTAAAAATGGAAAGATGTGAAGAAGGATTTTCTGAGTCTTTTTTTGTTTTGTTTCTGGCCGGGCTGCTCAGAGCAGAGGATCCGCTGTCTGCTAGCTAGCTGTCACTGTACATGTGTAAAACTGGCTATTTAACCAAAAGTTGATGGCGTGGCTGAAACCGTTAGAAGGCAATGCATGAGTTTTTAAACTCGACACAATGGAAAACAAGGCAGTGGAATCTCACATGCACATTAGGAAACACAAAATTGCCAAGAAAACGCTGGATGTTTCCCAGTTTTGTTTTACCCTTGTCTCCACCACGAGACAAAAAAAAGTCTTGTTTTAATGTTATGATAAACATTTGGGCAAACTGTCCCTCACCCAAAGTAACTGATGTTGCTTCATGTGTTTTTTCTTTTCTTTTGATTTTGGTTGTTGTAAAATTGGTCTTAAATTAATTCAAAGTGGCACTGAAAAGTCCTTAATCTAATTTGCCATAAGCTGTAGGAACCCCATGTGTAGTCTACATGCCTCATTTGTAAGTGAGTTTTTGGTCAGCCCAAACATCCCTCTGTTTCCTCTGTGCTGCTACAGTGTGAACATTAGGGGCACACCCTCTCCACTTAAAGGCTGGGCAGCACAGATTGCTAAGGATAGCAAAACACTATCAGAAAGCTGCATGTTCACCGACACTCAAAGGAAATAATGCTCAGGTAACATCAGTTGCACATGTAGCTCTGTGCACTTGTGTGCACATTGCAGCGTCTTTGTCTTTTTGTGATCCCTGTCCTTATTTCTTGGCACATTGGTGGACTTGTTCTCTCCTTTACTCATGTTACACATAAACCATTTCAGAGGAGATGTGCTGTTAAAGGAGAAGAGGTCGTTGGAGACAACATCACATTCAGCCACAAAGTTTGGCAGCTCAGAAAAACTGAAAAAGGGAACTCCATTCCTGTGTTGAGCTTTTAATGATTTCCATTGACGAGTTGCAGGTGTGGGAAAAGGTCTGCAGGCAGGTGTGATGTTCCACGTCGTTGGCCTCAAATTGCTGGTGGCCACAACTGTATTTCTTGCAAAAAAAGAGATTGGATTCCTTCAGTTATCACAAGTGACCCTGTGAGCAGCCATAGTGCTGCATAAAGCATAACAGACTTCATTTTCATGCAGACTGAGAGTGAAGCACTTCACCAGCTGAGCCACAACAGAATCCCAGATAGATTTGCTCCTGATAAAACCAGAACATTTTTTGATGTCCTAACTAAAAAATAAAGTCAAACATTCCAGTGTCCTATAATATATATATTTTAATTCAACTTTAAATCAACCAAGCATTCAAGAACAAGGCTAATATGGTCTTTGTCGGCTATGTGGTTCATTGCTTTATTTATCATCTGCATGTGTGTGCTGGTGTTTTTTAAATCTGTCTGAAAGACAAAAAATCAAAATCAACCTTCCTATTTCCACCCTCCCAAACACAAAGCGTTCATGGCCAATGTGTCCAAAAACTGTTGGCTATTTTATTTAGGAGTCCTGGTCTCTGTCATTATTATAATATACAGTATTTTAACAAATGCTCCATACTCATATTGGACCATGTGGACCAACAGCCTGCAAGAGTCCAGAGGTCAGGATGGCATTAGCAGGCATTCAAGCCCTTTTCACTCCCTGGAGAGGTTTTTGTTCAGCCAAAATCCCTGGGACTTTCAGCACGCATAAAGGAAGTGCTGGCCTCAGCACAGCTTAATGGGCGAGGCCAAGGGGACGGACACACACACACACACACACACACACACACACACACACGCATGTGCATATAGAAACAGCACTGCACATACACACATGCATAGCAGACAGTACAGACTGTTTTCATCACACACACACACACACACACACACACACACACACACACACACACACACACACACAGCTGCCAGCCATCACATCATATTAATAAACAGACCTATGATAATGCTAAAATAGTAAAGATGCAGTTTATTTTACTTTATTTTGTTTTATTTGAAGCATGAATCTGATCAATAAATTCAATTCCAATCTGCATATGAGAATTTCTCATGGACAAATTTTGGCCAGAGAGTGGTACGACAGCAAAGTGCACAGGGACACCAAACACATGTGTCACATCCAGTCATTAGTTTTCAGTGTCTTGATTTAAGGCGGAACTAATGTTGAATAAACCAGCAGACATCGTCATGTTAAGGTACTATCTTGTATTGTCGCTCCAGTAGCACAGCACAATTGCTATGTTTACATAAAATATTCTGTTGTTTTTCTTCCCTTATTCCAAAAAAAACCCCAATATCCTCCTGAGACCCGAACTTTTGTTTGCTATGCTTTTTTAAATTTCTCCGAGCTATTTGGGATCTGTAGGACCCGATAAGTATAAAAACCTAGACATTGTCAACAATAATAAAGTCCCAATATCCTCATAGGCGTACTTACTAATTAGCAGTGTCTTAGCTTGTTATTGTTGCTAAAATTGGTCAAATTTGTTGCCATGTCAAACTCCAAACATTACTAATCATAAATAAACAAGTATCAACCATAAAATGTGATCAGGTTTTGGGACCTTGTCCACTTTTGTGTCGGCATCAGCTGTGGACTCACTTGGCAGAGATGGCTGCCATCTGGTTCTTACATGGATTAGTGTATTGTGCTCTTACTACCACAAGATGGCACACTAATGTCCACGAACGAGGACAACAGGTCTGAGTTAAGTAGAAGTATAAGGTCAAGTTAACCCAAAATGTGATGTCCTCATATGAGGTCACAGGGTTCCAGGAGGATATTCCTATGCTGTTTACAAGGCTAATGGAAATGAATATTCCGAGAATACTCCTGTTTACATGCAGCCATGCATACTCCAGTTGACGTGCCCAAATGTGTCGTTTATCACGTCAAAATGTGGAAAAGTGGAACGGCTGGAGCAAGTTTTTACTCAAAGTTTTCCACCAACAGACTTGTGACTGTTTGAACACACCCTCCGTCTTTCATTCAATCGACCACCTTCTTGAAAAAGTTGGCATTGCAATAGTTGCACAAATCCAAAAACCTGTTGATATCCAAGTTTAAAAGTGGGTGTGTCTCTCCTTCTGAACAGAAATGTGGGCTTTTCTTTTGAGCATGCATTTCTACCCCAGCCTTGCAAACTATTGGTTAGTTATTTTATGTATAACGTATCCATGACAACACACAGAGCTGACCGTAAGCAGGCAAGAGGCCGTATGTCACAAATTGCAGTAAAAACCTGAACATTTTTCGAACTAATGGGGCTTTGGCATTTTGGGCCGTCGGATCAATAGGATGGCACCATCTTAATAGGAAAATGCATCATTTGGAAAAAGGCCTAATTCGGAATAACCAAACAGAATGTGCTGCTTACACGACCCACATCAAATTCCGATTATTTTCATATTCAGAATAATGATGGAATATGGGCGTGCATGTAAATTGGAACACTTAAAATTCTTAGTCAATTTTGAAATCATGAGTCATTGATTTCACACAGAAGAAGAAAAAAAGGAGAGAACATATCAAAATAGAAAAAGCTAACCATGACAGTAAACAGGTATGGTACAAAAAGTTTATTCAGTAACAGTTCTGTAAACATCTGAGGTAAATGAACATTTACATCAACATGTTCTTTAACAAAAGGTTCAGACACAAGGCACTTCTCTTCAAAGACAGTCGTTTTACAACGGGAGTGATAGCAGGGGTTGTTCTTCATTTCAAACACGTGGGAGTCTGTGTCCCTGCTTGTAGGGGCGCCGTAAAAATCCCATTACACAACTTCGGTTTTCCATCGTGGGATTTTTTATTCAAGGCACATCCGTGGTGTGAAAATTGGAATAGCCAAAAGTCTCTAAATCAGTATTCAGGACAGAAAAGAACAATCACTTTAGATTAATGTCTTGTCCATCCCAGGTCTAATTTGAGCATGTTATTTCCATAAATAAACAAAAATATGTTAATTTCCCTCCCCCAAGGACACCCTTTTTCTTTTCTATATATAATATCCTCATGTCCTCATAACAGTGGTCTATAACTATCTGTGCAAATCTTTATCTACATATCAAAGGTACTAAGAACAGCTTGGAACAATAAGGTTATGAAAAACATTTCAGCAATAGAAAAAAGTCAAATGAACCTTGTTCTCTTTTAGAGACGAAGCTCAACGTAACATCTTTTGGTTGGAGCCATGATTTTAAAGGTAGGGGTGAAGCAAAGCTCTTTAAAAATCTATCATGTATTGTGATATCTTTGGCACAAATATCTTTGGTTTGTTAAATATCTTTGGTTAAATCTTACACATCATGATTTATTAATTCTTTTCTAAAAACTGATGATGTGCTTCAGCTGCCACAGTGTGCTGAAGTTGTTTATTGGCACCTAAGTTTGATCAGAGACATGTAAACATTTGACAGCAAAGTCAGTAAACAGTATAGATTCAGTTTATGGTTAATCCTGTATTCAGAAAATGTATTGGACTTTGGTAAAAAGTGGCTGATGTACCATAATTTAAGTGCCTTTTATTGCATCCTGCTTCTCATTGGTCACCTCTTATTTAATAGTTAAATGGCTGCATTCATGACAAGCTGGAAATTTTCGAATCAAGAGTTCCACAAATGAATCTTGACATGCTACAGATCTCTGTGCCAAAAGCCTGGTTAATGAAGCCACAAACTTTCTGTTCATACTCAAATCAAAGTTGAGCTTCATAGCGCAGCTGAAGGAGGACCACACAGTGATCAAATGTAGCAAGACATTTTCTTGCCAGTGCTGGAGAGCACAGGTGGAACACATACCACTAATGATGGCTCTGTTTGATTTGGGTGCTTCAATTTGCCATGTGAGTGAGCCAAACAACACAGCGCATGTCCCTGCAACAGGAACAGCTGAATGAAATGCAACAATTAACAGTGTTCGCAGGCTGGACCTGTTAATTGCGTACTAGATGCATGAAGCTTTAATTTTACACCTGTTGTTACTCCACAACAGAGAAACCAAAAGTTCTCTATAGTGATAATAAAAAATGAAATTAAAGAAATAATTGATAAAATACAACCCAGTTGCCAGAAGCAAATCTTGGCATTGTATGTTTCTGCAAAAAAAAAAAAAGATTATCTTAAATTTGTACATCTCCTACTTGATGAAGTCCGGATTATATGTATTTGAGCCAAGCTACTTCACATGAGGAGGAGGGGATGGAGGATGGCATGATACCAAGGCGAGCTGCCAAACAGCTGACAAATCACTTTTTAAGACCAGCAAATGTGACAAAAGCAGTTATTTTTTTAACAAGACATCGGGACAAGTCTGATCATGTTTGTGGCAACAAAAGTGAATATTTTTTAATGAGGCATTGGGGCATGTCCACCTGTGTGTTTTCTGAGACCAAACTGGGTATTTTAGCCAAAACATATTTTTTTCCTAGCCTAAATCAAGTGGTTTTAGTGTGTAAACTTAACCACATGTTAATCTAACACATTCTCACTCCCAGCTTGTCATATGCCGACGCTTTGTCAGTGGCCCTACACATCAAACGATGATGCTTTAGGTATCCCTCAAGCGTCAGTTTTAGATGCTTAGGGACGGTGTGTCAATTTAGGCTCAATACCTGTCTTGTGTCTTTTCAAAATAAACTTTTGTTTTCGCAGGAAATGTATAGTTTCCACTCGCTACATGCATAAAAGTAGGCACAAAACTCCACTATAAGGTTTGCGTCCTCATCTTAAGGCAACAAAGTACATGGTTGGGTTTAAAAAAATATATTATTCTTGGCTTTAAATGAGTATGTTTGTTACTAACATAGTCTAACATCACATGACATATGTCACATACCTTACGTGACATATGTCACTGGCGTAATATGCTACACATACTTGCACACTACGTTGTTATTAAAATGACTCAATTGATTGACTGAATTGATTTCACATGGTACATGGACAGTGGAGTTTATTTGACCCATCCACCCATCTTGCTCTTTATACTCCGGCAGTTGCTTGAAGTGTCAAAAAATGCCAGCCCCAAAGGGTGCCTCTATGCGTTATTATCTGACGCTGAGGGCCACTGAACAAGAATTGGTATTTGACGTGTTGGTAGCTTAACCAGGTTAGTTAATTACAGCATTGTCACGATATAAAATTGAAAATTGAAATGTAGGAAATGTGTGTGATATCTGTGGTTTGCAGAGACATACGATGCCAACATTTATTTTGGTGATTGGGTTGCGTGGTACCTCAACAATCAGCTAGATATGTTTAGGGAATAGTTGGGTTGAGTAAGGTTGATACCACTGTCATACCTGTGCATTAAATATGAAGCTACAGCCAGGATACAGTTAGCTTAGCTTTGCATAAAGACAGCAAGCAGGGAGAAATTTGAAAAAAGCCACCAAACTATTCCTTTTACAATTTTATATGTAAAAACATTGAGGATACCAGTTTTGTTAATGTGCAATAATTAACAGCGTTAATAAGGTGTGATAGATTTACAATATGCAATTGACATTAGCAGTTTAGAAGTTAGCCTCAGTGCTAATTCTGAGCTACCTTGATTTACTTAGGCCCTGGCTGTTATAGCCAAAAGCTTTAAATGATTATTGAGCTCATACACATTTTCCAAGTTACCTTGAATGCAGATGGGTAGCATTCCTGGAACAGTGATGAGACCAGTTTTTTAAAGATTATTTTTGGGTGATTTTTGCCTTTATTGATGGGACAGCTAAGATAGACAGGAAAGGTGGGAGAAAGAGGGGGTAGACACACAGCAGAGGGCCACAGGTTGGAATTGAACCTGGCCCTCTGCAGATGACTCAGCTTATATGGGGGGCACACCCTACCAGGTGAGCTAGAGGTCGCCCCGCATGTCTTTTAATTTGATTTTTTCATTTTATATACTTTATTAATCCCCAAAGGGAAATTCAATTCGCATATGACCATTTAACAGTCAAACATTAATCAAGGCACTCTGATCAGATCTGACTCAGCATGACAGTCTTCTTCTACGGTGATCAAACCCAGGACAATGTCGTGGGTTATTTACCTGATGGTAAAACATTTTACCAGACCTGGACACAACTATAAAAACAATGAAGACTGTGAGATGTGGTTGAAAGCTTCAGAAAAAGCAAGTGGACCTTGAGTTAAGATTATATTGCCTAACCACAAAAACAACTTTTTGTTTATATTGAAATGTTAACATAGTCAATCAGACTTTTTTTTTTTAACTTTAGTTTGGGTATTTTGGTTGTTTAATGCTAATTCAGGCACGTGTGATATAATTAGTACGTTTCTAGTATTCTAGTCGTACCATTTCAAGTATCTTATGTATAATCATCTATCTGTTCAGAAGTAAACACAAAGATATACAAACCCAAAACGCTGTTTGCCCCAAACCACTATCCTTTGTTAACTTGCTAACGGGGTGCACTTTTATTCCTGAATGAAAACATTAACAATTTAATTTGATGAATTAAAGCTGTTGGGAATTAAATCAGCAATTTATGTATTTTTTTTGGCAGGAATTAATGAGAAGAACAGGAAAATGAACATTCCTATGTGGGATGTCTGTTAAGAACTGACAGAGAAATAAAAGTTAGCACTTTTTGAGATCATATTACTTTCTCTTTTTTGTTTCAAAAAATCTAAAATCTACTGTATAATCTACAGCTAGTCTAGAAAATTAACTCCTACACAGAACAGCTAGGGGGGAACTCGACAGTTCTGTAACACACTGCAAACACAAGCATCAGAAAGAAGGTGTACTGGTTTTATGCTCTGTTCAAGCTGCAAAGCTTAGAATTGCTGTAAATGTAGTTTAAGCCCTTGATTGTGTACTCTTTTGAAAAAAATTCTTATTAGTGGCGCCCCCAGAATTTTTTCATTGGGGTGGCCAGATGGGGCCACTGAAAACCGTGGGGTGGCACACCTTGAGTTAAGGAATCACATACTGATATACTTTGGTGTCTTATCTTACAGTTCATGCTATTATCTGATATGCAGAGACTGATACTGGTACAGTTAACATTTTGAGTTCTTTCTTCATTTTGAGGGTTTTCATGTGTTTGTATCTTTTCATGTTAGGCAATTCATTGTTCTTCAAATAGGCTGGTTTTAATTTTCCTTAAAAAGACAAATATGCAGCTTTAATTTGAGGGAGTACATTAATTGTACAATGAACAAGCCCTCTCAAGTTTAGGGGAGACTCGTGGGTACACACAGAACCCATTTTAATTCTGATACCTTGAGGTGAGAGTTCAAGGGACCCTTTTAAAAATGGCCATGCCAGTTTGGCCAGCCTAAATTTGGAACATTATTCATCCCCCTTTCCAACAAGCTATGCCAACATGGTTGGTACCAATGGATGCCTTGGGTTGTCTAGGTTTACAAAATGCCACTACCTTTACGATAGCTTAAAAATTAGCACACGACAGCCTCTGAAATTCAGCTATGTCGGCCTCTAATCGTTTTCATCAGGAGGGGCCAGTGGGGAGAGCAGGAATTGTATCAGGGTGGCCACCATGGCCCCCCCTTAGGGGCGCCACTGATTCCAACTTTGGATTTTTGCATAGTGACCTGTTGGTCAGAAAACGCTAAAGCACTTTTGGCGTAAAAGTCTCTATAAATTGCAGCTTGACCAGAACTTTTTAAAATGCATCCTGTGGTGCCTGTCAATACTATTATCATTATATATTTACATATTTATATACTTTATATAGTTTACCCTGATGTAACTGCAGAGATGTCATTTTGTAAACACTGAAACATGATTAAGGGACCCAAACACACACACACACACACACACACACACACACATACACACACACAGCCTGTGAAGCCTAAGGACCATGTCTCAGGGTGGGACTGCTTCATCGCTCTCCTCCAGTCGTCTGCTCTGTCCTAACGTCAGTGCGTCCCTCTCTTCATTGAAACTACAGGCTGGGTGAGCGTACCGTACACGCAGACAGACAGGTTCAACGTGACACACGGACTGTTCAGCTCCATCATCACGTCACAAGAAAAATAAAAATAAAGAAACAAAAGTGCAAACCTCTCCTCTGATGTCTCCCAGCAAAGAAAGATAGATGAAAATAAAAGAATATAGTATTGCTGCCTCTACGCTCCCAAACTCATTAGTTAGTCCAATCATCATCATCACCACCATCATCATCATCATCATCACTAGAACCTTTCCTTATTTGTGTCTGTGCTGGCTATATGTATATATACGGTGTATGTGTGTTTGTGGGTGTAAGTGTTTGTGATCCCATTTCATGGGCGTATTCCTCCCCTGTCCAACCTCTCCAAAGAAGAAGTGAGAGTATGGCCAGTATGGTAAGCAGCAGCCATGTTGGCTCTTATTTTCTCCCTTTGCGTCAAGCAAGTCATCATTTAAAGAAAGAATTAGGTGCTGTAACACACCCTCTGGCAGCCATGTTGGAGAGCTTTTGCTGAGAAAATGCTGATTGTATTGCTTCAAGGAATAGTTACAATTTTTTGTGTGCTAACATTTCAGCTAAAACCATGAGTTGATTAGCTTAGCAGAAAGACATGAGGCAGGCTTCCTTCCTCCCCTACACATATCCACTGAGCTTTATGATTGTGTGTCGTTTTAAGTGTGCGACAGTGTTGCTGCTGCCTTTTCTAATAACAATTTTTGTGATTTAAATTTGATATGAATAAGTATGATGCTTCTGAATATTGGATGGACCCACTGTGTGCATAGCATCTCTCCACTGCTCTCCAAAATAACTCCAGATGTGTTGCTCGGAGATTTCTGCAAAGCCCCTATTAGCTGATTGATGTCTTACAAATTGAGAAGATTGTGTCTGGCCAAACTCTCGTTAATCCCTACTTCTAGTTCATAATACTGAGATTAAAATAAGCAGCTGCCTCCAGCTGAATGTGGTAACGCGTTTTGCACGTTTTCCTTGCAGGCATGTCTTTTGCTGGAGGCCATGCTTGTGTGTGGTTTTATGCTGTTGTGGAATAAAATGTAGGTTTTCTATGTGAACACAGCATGTTTGTGTGTAGATGTGTGAGTGTGTGTGTTTTAGCTACACTGCCAGGTCATCGGGGCGAGCTCGGACGCCGCTGCTCTTGCTGGCCCGACTTGGCTTCCGGATGTCTCTCGCAGCAGCAGGAGGCTTATGCATCTCCGCCTTGGTAACCACGGTGAAGTCGTCATGTGGAACCATACAAGGTGATGTGTTCTCATTCACTGATGTCTCCTCTGGTGCGATCGGGGAAAGAGGGGTGTGACGAGGGAGTGTAGGAAACATGGAGTGTTGCTCCCCTTGTGGAAGTGGTGGGGTGGCCTCCTCATGAGGGGAGGAGGAGGCGGAGGTGGGAGGAGAGGGAAGAGGAGGAGGGTAGGAGGAGGAAGATGAGTTTTTCCCATCCACGTTGTTGAGCTCCAGTGCCATGTTGTTCCAGTTCTGCTCCATTGCCCTCAGCTGCCCGTGGCTCCCGACACGCACTCTGTCACCATAATAAGAACTGGGCAGGGCCTCCAACAGGAAGTCATCTGGGTGGAACGCTGTGCTGTCCATCTTCAGTCTGGTGGTGTTTGGGCTTACGGGGATCACTGCAGGGGAGGCTTCAGTTGGACTGTAGGCTCCTCCCAACGCTGCTCCAGCCCCCACGACATTCACGCTGGCGTACGCTGGCAAACAGTCGAGCACTGACTGAGAGGTCTGCTCAGGGATCGTCTCTGCATCTCCAGGCTCGTCTCTGCCCAGCATCAGCGACTCGCTGTCAGGTACAAACTCATTGGTGACCCCCTGCTTGACCTTCTTCCAGCCCAGGTGGTAGATCTCCAGCAGGTTGAGGGCCAGCGAAACACAGGCAACCACCAGCATGAAGATGATGAAGATTGTCTTTTCAGTGGGCCTGCAACAACAGATGGACAGAGACAGATTTAATTCACAGAAAATGTATGAAGAAATAGCATCACAAAGGAAAGGAAATGTACAATATTTTACACACATTTGTGATGTTTTTTTGTTTTTTTTTTGGTGACAATGCTTTTTGTTTGAACTGACTGTTCCCAACATGTCTCCCTGAAGAGCAAACATTGCTTAGCAACAAGGCACAGCCGGCCTGTCAGGCTTTGGTTTTGCCACATGTTGAAGATAAGTGCTTGGGGACGCTGCATACACACAGTCTGTTCAAAAACTGCCCTACAGCAGCTGCGCTGGTGGGGGTGTGTTGTTTAATGCTGCAATCCAATGTACTCAAAACTTGGAAAAAAACAACCTCCAACACGGAAAAGTGCAATGGAACGGTTGTTCAAGTGACCAGTTGAAGTGGGGCCAATTCCAAGTGGGAAACTTGGGCAAGATCCATCTAGCCTTAGTTTGCTGACAGAAATGCACCTGACGTCACAACATGGTGGCACACACAGTAAACTGAGCAGAAAGACCTTTTAATCAATTATTTTACTTTATGTAGTGTTTGTGTTGTGAAATGTGCTGTAACAATGTTGTAGCTGACATTTCAATGTAGTTGATTTAGGCTTGATAGAAGTCTTTACGAGGATGTGTATCTCTTTCTCCGTCCAAATGAATACACCCAGCAACGTGATGCTACTGGTGGTAGCTCACACTATCAATTTACAAAATTACAACTTCCGACTTACAATGGATTGCAGCAAAATGTACCAGTAAGACAATGAAGTGCAATCCGGGAAGTTGGAGGAACCGATTAATGTGTTTAAAGGCTTGCAACAAGCCAAAACACTGCACAGAATTATAACACTGCAACATTTCAGCCGGGACTTCTCTGTCTCCTTTTGTGGGAAATCAATGACCAGTTGTTTCAGAACTTTCAAATAATAAGCATGGTAAATCACTGTGAATGGCCACTATGTCGTGCAAGAACAGAAAGCTTGGTACGTGTAACAACAGTAACTATGGGGAACAGGGCTAGATGAATGGTCAATTTAAGCAAATGCACGGAGTAATATGAAAACATTTTTGCATTGCTAATGAACAAGCACACAAAGATAAAATGCTACTCTCTAACCTGGAGATGAAGCAGTCCACAGTATTGGGGCAGGGCCAGCGGCCGCATTTATAGAGCGGCCTCAGGTGGAAGCCATAGAGGAAGTACTGTCCCAGGATGAAGCCCACCTCAAACAGAGTCTTGAAGATGATGTTGAAGATGTAGGTCCTCAGTAACGCCCCGCGGATCCGGATCTTCCCGTGCTCATCACGAATTGGAGGCTTCTCCTTTTTCCCACCACCACCTCCTCCTCCATCCCCGACCCCGTTGTGATAGAGAGGGTCGTGGTCCTCCTGGTGCCGTCCGGCCTTTCTGAGCTCCTCCTCCCTCTCCCTCCTCTTCTCCTCCATGCGGACAATGTGCAGCACATGGCCCAGGTAGATGAGGGTGGGCGTGGAGACGAAGATGATCTGCAGCACCCAGAAGCGGATGTGGGAGATTGGGAAAGCCTCGTCGTAGCAGACGTTCTCGCAACCGGGCTGCTGCGTGTTACAAGTAAAGTCAGACTGCTCGTCACCCCAAACCTCTTCAGCTGCTGCGCCCAGCACCAAGATGCGGAAGATAAAGAGGACGGTCAGCCACACCTGAGGAGGAAGGAAGGGAGGGTTACAAAACAGAGCAGGCAGCCAGATATCCTAGGAACTCCAGCTAAACTTAGTGTGGTCGAAGTCAGCTGTGCAACCCTGTCACTGGGCAAGAATGGTGTCTATGTATCTCACAAAGATACATGCATTTGTTTTTTTCATAGCAATAATATTTCTTGGTTTGTAAGAGAGGGTCGATAATGAAACCATGTCACCATCTGGCTGTCTGCCCCACAACCGCACTTTTTGGCACTGGAACATTTTTTGCCAGGGACACGATGTCACCATCAATCCAATGTTTGCTGGATACCCTCTAATACGACCCACAGGAGCATTTCCTGATATCGCACCCTTAACGGTGTCATACCTAAATGCCACAAATAATTGCAGCTTCAAACACATGATTAACATTGAGGAACCTTGGGAAAAGTACCTAGTTAGGTTACGAAAAAAGATCAAGGTTTGGGTTGAAATAAGTACACTTGTTACTAACATAACATGGTGTAACTTAGGTGACATACGACACAAATACCACATGACATACTACATTACATAGTTTTATTACACGGCTCTATTAAATGCTGTATTCTGATTGGTCAGTAGCGGCATTCTGTCTGATATTACTGTGTAATGACCGCTGCTAGTAGCAACGGTCATTACACACAGTTGCTATGTAGCCCAGCGTTGCTAGGGATGCTGCCCTGCAACACTGCAGCTGTCAAACAACTTCCGAGGGAAAAACAAACAGAAGTGGCTGATTTTAACGGATGCCACTGAAGAAAAAGAATACCTACGGACTTTCTCTGCCAAAAACAAAAGAAGACGGATTTGAATACACACTCGGCAGTCATGCTTAATGACATTTTACGCAAGTTTTATGCCTCGGTTCAGTCCACTAAGCCTGGGTGAGTACAAAACTTTCACCAAAAGTTGTCGAATCCGGTCGGTTTTAATGTACTTCGCAGAGGCAGACAACATTATTTATTTAACTGATAATTAGCCGTGTAATAAGCGGGATAATTTATAATGAGCCGGTGAATACTAGGAAAATAACTCCCTTCAGGGGAATGAAACCCCTCTGCTGCGCGTCGGGGTTCTATTCCCCTGTCGGGAGTTATTTTGTTTTTTGACCCACCTGTCCACCCTGATTTCTTCTCTTCCCAGACTACCTAGTTATGTATACTGTGTCACCTGACTTCCTCCTTTACTCCTGTCATAATTACTATGGCCATTAGAGGTTATTGCATAAATATAACTGTATATGGGTCATAATATGCTGCTTGTACAAGCAACCTATGTGGTAGCATATTCGAGGAGGACAGTCCTACAAATTACCAAGAAGATGATAAAATATTCTAAATTGTGGCCATTTCAGGATAATGTGAGAATGAGGGGTAAACTCATTTACCATTCATCGAGTTAATCAATAGTCAATCAGTCACCTTTCCAATCACAGTGGAGTGTTCTTGAGCATTCTCCAGCAGCCGCCCTAGAAAGCTCCAGTCACCCATGCTTCACTCGATTATCTAGCCTGGAGAGGAAAACAAGAGTGTGATGAAGAAGACAAGACGCAAAACGAGAGGAGACGCAGGAGACAGAGAAGATAGCACAAGTACTGTCTGGAGACAGAAACCAGAGATGAACAGATTGTGAAGTGATGAAAACTTTTCCAATAGTTTTCTTAACAAAAGACCAAAATCACTGCACTTTGTCTGTAGCACTCTGCAGTAAGCCCATTGGTTCCCACTGAAGAAAAAACATTTAAAAACTGGGTCACATATATACTTTTATTGTGAAATAAAATATTCAGCGGTGGACTAATACACACTGGGACTAATGATGGCACCAGAATGGGATTGACTCAAAGGAATGCCATGTTCATTGCCCCCCGAGGCAACAGCTTAGCTCTTTGGTTGAATGATAGGTCACTGCCTACCTAAGTTACGATAGTTTATAACAAATTAGTTTTAGGAGACTCATTTTCACCAGCTCCATGACTACTCTGTACTGAACACCTTTTCAGTAATAGAACAGACCAGGATCCAAATGAAATGTCTATTACATGTTTTTAGGTCAGAAGGGACAACAAAATGCAACCCGATCTCACTCTCAACTCGTCAAATACTGACACTTGGTCAGTGGCCCTCGGCATCAGATACTGACACACCGAGGCACCTTTTAGAGGCGATGTGGGTGTGGATGCACCACCATTTTTTATGCACCAAACAACATTTTGTTCTCTGAACCTAAGGAAATTAATCTAAAACAGTTTTTTTTACCTACGTTCTAAGTTTGTTTTGAAAAGAGACTGCATGCATTTAACAAGTGGGAACTCTACGTTTCCTGTGAAAACAGATGTTTTTTAAAAAAAGACACATTGCATGGAACAAGCATAAATTGACACGCCATCCCTGAGCATCCCTTGACATGCAGAGCTGCTGACAAAGTGCATTGCTCTTTGACAAATTGGAAGTGAAAAGTATCAAAATAAGGAAAGGGAAGGCAGACTTACTAAAATATTGTTGTGTTGTCAGTGATAAATCCATCGACCAGAGATCAGAAGAAAAACTATATCTGTAAAGGAGAGACAGAACACTCTTGTCAACTTTAAAGGTCATTTTCAAACAGAAATCACACAAAATTCTCATTTATGGTCAAACCTCACATACAGCATGGATTATATCTCATTGCTTTTAGTTCCTGAAACACTTATTCTTCATGAGCCACTAAAATAATAAACCAGAGCCAGTCAAAGTTTGAGATCTGCACGGAATTTATCGTAGCACGCAACAAAACTCATGTTTAGTGACTCTCTGCCTACTAAAATAAGGACTTGGCACTAAAATTTGTATGCATTCATCCATCACAAAATATAGGGAGGACACTATGGTTGTGGTGCTTTTATGAGGAAGCTGACCTACTGAACATAAATCTAAAGATAGATTAAAAGTGTATCCATACATCTGTGTGTCCTCTGCAGATGTAGATGCATGTGTATTTATGCACGTATGGAAAAAGTGCTTTGTGATTGCCTTTCTTACTTTATCCACATATACATTTGCTTGCAAACGTCCATGTATTTGTGTGTGTGTGTGTGTGTGTGTGTGTGTGTGTGTTGCAGAGCTGGCTGGCTAGTGGACAATGGCTGGCCATCTGTGGGAAGTGAATGAGTGGATAACAGGTTGTCCCAGTTGAATGCTGGACTCATCACATCCCAGGAATGCTGAGGAGGGCAAATGTTTGCCTGGGATCGACTGATATGTACGGACTCACAAACACACACTCAAAGTTACAGTAACACACACTACGCCACCAACGTGAGGGCAATGAAATTTATATTTTACTTCTAAAATAAAAGTTACGATCACAGCTTCTGTCCTTTTTATCATCACTAGAAGTAAATCAGCAGTCTGAAAGTCCATAAAGGAAATATAATAGTCTTAATGAAGTTGAGTTCTGTTAATTCCCTTTACTACAATAAATATTCCAAAATCTACCTCAACATATTCAAACATCTTTGCTAAATTCACAAACGTTCAGTGACTTTTCCAAACCTTAGAGCTGAACGAAGGGAGAACAGTCTCAGTAAATAAATGGACTAGTTACTGTAACTGTCTACTGATCTCACAGCGGCATGTGTACATGTACATGATGTGTTGACGTGATGAAATACCATCTGTCACGACAGACAATAGCGAAGCTGCTAGATGGACATTGTCCTGGCTGGGGTGTGCTTTTGATGGATCAGAGGTCTTTGTGCTAAAACAGCCCAAACAGTTAACTCTTGGCCTGCCGTTCGCACCCTGAAAACCTTTTTTAAGATATGCAGACAGTGGCAATGTTGACACCAAAGACTAGTCTGTTAATAAAGTCAGCCTGATTTTGGTTAAATGCACATCCATAAACATAATATAAGTCAGTCAGATGAACCGAGGTAAGCTTATATGTCAGGAGCTGGGTTACTCCATGAGTAATGTTGATTCTTGGAAGAAATGATGCTACAGATTAATAACAGCTCAGGGTCAGCAAGTGTGCAAGGGTACACACAAAGTGCACAGTGTGTAAAAGTGCAAAAAAGATGTTTAACAATGCGTAAAAGTGTTTAGGCATGCTTAAAATTGCACAAAGGGGATGTAATGAATACAAAGAATAAATAAGTATAATGTTATATATAATATGCAATACCATAAATGTAAATAAATGACTAAATGTGTGTGAAAGTACAGAGCAGTACTATAAATGTAGATAAAGATAAAAGAAGGCAAACTGATGGAAAGAGTTCATCAGCGTGTCCAAGTGTCCAGGTTTTTGACCCCAAGAAAGTAACATCCATCCCAAAACATCCCAGAATAAACAGGGAATATGGTAATGGTCATTTTAACAAGAGAATAGTTAAGAGCAGCAATGTGTTACTATGGAAACTGCAACAAAAAAACAAAACATTGGTTGCCCATTAGGAACACTGGTTTTAAGCAGGTTGTGTACATTTTAAAAACATATAGTAGTATTAGCCGATGATAAATAATAAAATGACATATTTATTTTTATATTGTAAATTGTGAGAAATGCAAAATTGTGATTTTTGATGCTTTACCAATCTAGCTTCTTTGAATAAATACAAAAATGACCAAAAAGTTGCTCCAACACACTTCATGAAGCAGATTAAGAGAACAGGGTGGCTGACACTGAGAAGACAAGCTGTCAATTGGCATTGTAGGTTAGCTATAATACATCCTGACTGACTGTCAAGGGCTCAGGTTGATGTGTTTTAATTGATTATAGTAAAGGAAATTTTAAAAAAAAAGGAATTTCAAAGATTTTATGTTCCGTTTTTATCAAAAAAAAAAAAAAAAAAAAATCCTAAATCAATTCCTGAGATATTAGTGGCTTCCTGTCTGCCGTCTTTCCCACAGTGAAGTGAACGCAACATGAGAGGTGCTGATAATCCAGCAGGTGGAAGGCTGATAATCCCTCCTCTTCCCTCCCACTCCAACCAACACCATCACTCCAGCATCCACCTGCTTACCGCTCTCCTCTGAAACACGTCTCCCTCCCGGCAGCGCGCTTCTTCTTCTCCTCTCACTTTGTTTCCTCCTCCTTCTTCTTTCTTTGACTCCCACGGGAGGGCTCGAGGCGACCAGGCGAGGAGTAGGTGAGATTAGTGGGAGAGGAGGGGGAGGGAGAGAGACACAGAGAG